>NC_059336.1:78196665-78219165 GCF_018350155.1 Leopardus geoffroyi
GAATGGCCGTATTTCTTTTTGCCTCAGTTTCCTCATAAGAAGTGGAAAACAACAATTTTTCCAAAATCCATTCTAGCTTTAACATGCTGGAGAGGGTACATGGGGAAAGCAGAATCTCTATGTATAATTCCAGCAGCAACAAAGCCTAGCAGACAAAGACACCGATCAGGCTAATGTGTCCTCCATCCTGCCTGTTCAGGATTTGCTGGCCAATGGGATAATCGAATATAGTGCAACCTTGCCAGAGCCAGCCCCAGTTAACTGAAAGAAAGGGAAGTCATAATTTTTTGTGTGTTCTTTGTTTTGTATTGAGTTTTTTTGTTAAACAGGAACTCCTTCTCCAGGGCTATGAATTCAGCCCAGTCGAATTTTTTTTTTAATTGAGAAATGACTAACATATAACATTATATTAGTTGCAGAGCAACAAAATGATTCAATATTTGAATAGACTGTAAAAGATCACCACTTACCTAACGGTAAATCTAGATAACATCCATCACCAGACATAGTTATAAATTTTTTCCTTGTGATGACAACTTTTAAGATGTCTCTTAGGAACTTTCAGATATACAATACAGTATTATTAACTAACTGCTATACATTACATCCCATGACTTACTTTATAACTGGATGTTTGTACTTTTTGAGCAGTTTACCCATTTCACCCTCCCCCTACCTCCCACCTCTGACAATCACCAATCTGTTCTCTCTTTGAATTCAATTTTGTTTACTTTCCACATATAATTGAGATCATACAGTATTTGTCTTTCTCTGACTTATTTCACTTAGCATAATGCCCTCAAGTTTTCTCTATGTTGTTGCAAACGGCAGAATTTCTTTTTTTTTTAATGGCTGAATAGTATTCCGTTTTGTACATATACCACACTGTCTTTACACATTCATCCATCAATGGACATTTCCGCTTGGCTACTGTAAATAATGCTGCAATGAACATGGGGGTAAAAATATCTTTTCAAGTTATTTTTGTATCCTTCAGATAAATACCCAGAAATGGAATTGCTGATATTTTAGTTCTATTTTTAATTTTTTGAGGAGTCTCCATATTTACCATATTGGCTATACCAATTTACACTGTATCAACAGTGTTCCCTTTCCTCACATCCTCACAAACATTGTTATCTTGTCTTCCCTATAAAAGCCATTCTACTAGGTGTGAGGTGATATATCTCAATGGCTGTAATTTGTATTTCCCTGATTAGTGAAGTTGAACACCTTTCCATACATCTGTTGGCCATCTGCATGCCTTCTTTGGAAAAAATGTCTATTCAGCTCCTCTGCCATTTTTTAATTGGACTGTTTGATTTTTTTGCTATTGAGTTTTAGGAGTTTTTTTTATATATTTTGAATATTAATCCCTTATTAGATATATAATTTGCAAATACTTTCTTCCATCCCATAGATTGCCTCTTAACTTTGTTGATGATTTCCTTTGCTGTGCAGAAGATTTTTAGTTTCATATCGTCCCACTAGTTTATTTTTGCTTTTGTTGCCTTTACTTTTGGTTTTGAATCCAAAAAATCATCACCAAGACCAGTGTCAAGGAGCTTAAAGCCTATGTTTTCTTCTAGGAGTTTTATGGTTTCAGGTCTTACATTACAGTTTTTAATCCATTTGGAGTTAATTTTTGTGTCCAGTTTTATTCTTTTGCATTTGGCTGTCCACTTTTCCCAATACAATGTATTGAAGAAACTGTCCTTTTCCCATTGTATATTTTGCACTCTTTTGTCATAAATTAATTGAGCATATACACATGGCTTTATTTCCAGGTTCTCTGTTATGTCTCATTCATCAATGTGTCTGTTTTTATGCCAATACCATACTCTTGATTACTATAGCTTTGTAATATAGTTTGAAATCAGGAAGTATGATGCCTCTAGCTTTGTTCTTCTGTCTCAAGACTGCTTTGGTTACTCAGGGTCTTTTGTGGGGAATGTTGCTGACAAAATTATTTTCCCTCTATCTTTCCAAGTGATTTGTATATACTTAAAACCTCTAGGATAAACAGGACAGAGTACCTGATGGAACCCTTGACTCCTACCCACCTCAGAAGAAAAGATGGGGGGACTCTCCAGTTTTGTCTCTGGTAGGAATTATCCTCCTATTACTATAATGAGCCCCTATCAGAGAAGACCCCTGAGTCCTAGCATCTCACCTAGGTGGCAGCCTCAGTATCTTTGAACCCTGAACATTTGGCCACTTGGTTGGGCCACTAAATTTGGGATATCAAAAAAGAGCCTTGGCCTCTTTACCTTCCATTTTTCCATCTTTATATACACACATCACCATCTGTTTTCTTCTCTGATTCACAGAAAAGGGCTTGAGAATAAATGAAGTAGCATGTGCAAAAGAACCTCTCATCCAATAAGAGTGTTGATCTAGTAAGAGGCCACCTATCCCCAATGGTAGAGTAAGACATGTGGACAAGTTTGGGAAGAAAGAAAAGAATAGTAGAATGGTTAAAGGAAATAAAGAACAAGCCTTCATTAGGACTACTGAAATGACAGCAAACTGTCACCTGTGGCCAGAAATAGCCTTAGAAATAAATGATAACATGAAATTTGTCATTTCCTACCCACTTAGATACCCTTCCTTTTCTCCTATATGATCCAGGGCTCTGCATTTCCAACCACTCTTCCTACACTCACTCTATAACCCACATTCTAAAGACTTTTGCTAGGAAAATGGTGTAATTTATACACTAAAGTATGGATGACTGCTGTGAAGTAAATGTACCTGTCCTTTTAAAGTTACCTTCCGGTGACACCTGGGTGGCTCAGTTTGTTAAACCTCTGACTTTTGATTTTGGCTCAGGTCATGATCTCATGGGTTCAAGAGTTTGAGGCCTGCACTGGGCTCTGTGCTGACAGTGCAGAGCCTGCTTGGGATTCTCTCCGCCTCTCTCTCTCTGCCCCTCACCAGCTCAGGTGCGTGTGCGCACGCACACTCTCCCTCTCTCTCTCTCAAAATAAATAAATACAGTTACATTCTGATGGCACACCAACTTAACTGAAAGTAGTGACCAACACTAGGGATTTCAGAGACAGAGGATGATATCTTGACAATGAGGGATGACTTTTGCCATATAATGTATGGGATCACCCAATTTATCCATGGAAGGATCATCTGTTCCTAAGGACACACAGTATGGAAAGAAAGATAGCTACAAAGGTCAGGAAAAACTTAATACTTTCAAAATATAAGTGTGTACCTTACTTCAGTTAATCCCCAGAACTATCAAGGAGAATAAACATTCCTATTTGACAAATGAAGAAATGGAGGCTTGTAGGTGAAGGAATATCTCCAAGACATATTGGTCACCATGTTGTGAATCCTGCATACGAACACATGCCTGTCACACCCCAAAGACACTAACCACTATGCACAATACTTCTCAGAAGAGAACATGCCCTGAGAAACCATACCCACATATACAAGAAGTCTTTGATAACTTTTTTTAGTAAAATTCTGCAAAGCTGTTCTTGAGGTCTAAGCTCTATGATACTACCCTACTGCTTTGCTTTTACCATCTGATTTATGAACCAAAGGCAGGGAAGGAAAGTTAGTTCACTCAATGCCTCTAATAGTTCACCCTTACTCAATAGGCCTGTCTTTGTGAGGGGACCATAACAGGAGACAAAGGGGACATGGAAGGCAGGGAAAGAGAGAAATTACACTTTGGAGTAACAAGAAAACACCAAATGCAATTCTTCACCTCCAGAGCCTTTGGGCAGTTCCCTCTCTTGGAAAAGCAAGACCTAAAGGACAGAATTATCCCTTGTGGGAGCTTATTCTTGATAATGGCTTCATAATGCATTACAGGGCCTTTAAACTTGGCAGTAATCTTGGCGATGTCCCTTGGTCCTCCTCTCATCTATGCGTGTGAGAGACAGAGATTAGTTTTCATGTCATTTGAAAGACAGGTTCCTTGGCACCCAGAATTGTTAAAGTGCCTCGTCTAAGGTGACAAGGCTAGTAACTAGAAAAACTGAGATTAAAACCAGATTTCCTGATTGCCAGACCTAGATTCTTTCCGATCACTCCTACAGCTCCTTAAAACCCAGTATGGCTCTGGGGTGCCTGGGTGGTTCAGTCAGTTGAGTGTCCGACTTCAATTCAGGCCATGACCTCACAGTTCTTGAGTTCAAGTCCCACATCAGGTTCACTACTGTCAATGCAGAGCCTGCTTCGGATCCTCTGTTCCCCTCTCTCTCTGCCCCTCCCTTGCTCATGCTTTCTCAAAAATGAAAAACATTAAAAAAAAAGTATGGCTCTTCATTCCAATCCTATATATTTACCCAATAGAAAAGAAAATGTGCATTATCCCATACAAAGACTTGTATGCAAATGTTATAGCAGCTTTAGTATATAGGCCAGACTGGAAATGCCCCAAATATCCATCAAGAGGTGTAGACATACAATATAATATGTCTCCGCATAAGTAAGAACTACTGAACACATAACGACATGGATGAAGCTCAAAGTAATCATGCTGAGTGGAAACAGTCAAAAAGAGCCCATCCTACCTGATTCCACTTATATAAAACTCTAGAAAATGCAAACTAATCAATAGTGACAGAAAGCAGATCAGTGGCTGCCTGGGGATGGCAGAGGGTACCAGAGGAACAAAAACAAAGGATTACAAAGAGACAAAAAAAAAAAAAGCTTCTGAGGGATAATACATTCACTGTCTTCATTGTGGTGTTGGTTTCCCAAGTGTATGCAATGATCTAAATTTATCAAATTGTATACTTTAAATATGTAGTTTATTGTATGTCAATACCTCAATACAATTGTTTTTAAAAAAATATGGCCCCACTTGGACTTGAATGTGGCAATTCAGCCATCCCTCATTTCATCCATCCCCCAAAGATGCTCTTCTCCCTTGAGCTTCGGTCTGTAGCAAGGTCGCTGCTAATGGGACGATAGCAAGATATCTGACCAACACTGATGAATGATTATTATAATCACAATATTAGTCTTCTCCTCCTCTTTAAGAATACAAATTTAGGGTGACTGCAGCTTCCCTCTAGGCAGAGGGTTTTCTTCTCTTTCTGCCTGGGGAGCACTTGGTAAAACAAATAGAAGCACTTATCATTATTCTTCTTATTAAATAAGCCTAGTAAACATTTGGGCTAGCCTTGCAGATTCAAGACAGATGTTTCAACTGCAGAGGGCTGGAAAATTCAGAGAGGGAACGGAGAGTAAAAGGGAAAACCAAAAGGGGAGAGAGAGGAGAGAGGAAAGTGGGTAATGGAGAAGGCAGACCCCACAGGACTGAAGCAAAGGCCTTCCTTACAAGGCAGTAAGCAGACTGCTGTGCTGCAGTCAGCTGCTCAACACCAGGAGCCCCTGCGGTCTGGAGTGAGTGTCCAGAGCTCACCACACAGCCTGCGGCCCTGGGATTTGAGATGCTATGGGACTTTTATGCTTATGGACTTGAGAAGATGACTCTCTTTGCCCAAGATCAGAAGAGGAGACCAACCCTTCTCCCTAAGAATCCTCAAGACTCTTCCCATCACTACCCATGAAAATAACTCGAATCACAACTGAGCTGCCCCACATTCTTGGCTAGCTCAGAGACAAATATGCAATCCCAGACCGAGGGGGCAGGACACTTGAACTGGGTTGTCAAAAGGGAGGCATGAGGTCAAAGCTGGGGGAAAGTTTTGCCTCTATATCTGAGTAAAGGAAGAACAGGTTTAAAAGTGGTAGATTCCCTCTGAAGAGATGCCAAGACTCTACCCTGGGACTGTCCCCTGTGGAGGAGGGGATGATGCTTATGAGACGAGAATCCTTGGCCAGGAGCCATTTTGTTATTGCTAAGAACTCGTCTGGAAAAGCTATCTGTCACTGATGGCCTGTTGAACAGGGAAACTTCCTGTCTGTCAGTGATCCCTCAAACACCAGAGATGGGGCTCTGAAAACACAGGGCATCATTAATTTGGGGGTTCAGTGCTGCCACAAGCATCACACTCAAAGTGGTCTCTCAGGAAAACCAGGTAAAATCACTGGTGTTGCTTATTAAAATGTAGATACCTACTAAATCTGAATCTCTGTGGGCACTACCAAATAATCTGCATTTGAACAAGCTCCCCAGATAATTCTCACCCATGCCAAAGTTCAGAAATCACTGTCCTTTCTAGCTTAGAAAACGTGGAAACCTAATGTCCTTCCCATGAACAGCTCACTACTGACTTTCCTCAGTTTACAGGGAGGAAAGGGAAGCCTCCTACAAAATAATCAAGACTTTTACTGCAGTGAACATTTCTCACAAGAGGTTCTCTTGCATCCTTAGTTATATATTCTATATCACAGACATAAAAGGGGAGAAACCTTTTCTTTCGATTGTTTGCCATTCCACAGAAAGGCACATAGGAAGGCAAGAGGCTGTGGTATGTTGTGGTGTGAGTCAAGCACCACACAGAGCTTGGTCCTCCCATCTGTTATAATCCCAATTCATCCCTTATATCAGACTGTGGGCTAGGAGTCATGGTTCCTGTTTTATGGTGGAGTCTAACACTCTTGCCACATATTCCCCCTACCCAGGCAAGGCTTGCTCCTCCATATGTAGAGTACTGCAACCACTACAATGTCATTAAGGAAGGCCCAGAGAATCACTAGGATTAAGACAGAATAATCCCATCGCTTCCCCCAACACTTCCTCCCCCCAAATCACCCAGCCTCTCCCAGTTCCAAATACCAGCCTTGGGTTCCACTGCCTCTGCTGGCAAGCCTCTCTCCTTCCCTCCAACATTCCAGGCTAAAAGCTTCCCGCCAAAGGACATGTTGTGACCCACACACAGCCCAGATCTCTGGGGGGGGGGGGGGGGTTGTGGAGAAGAGACCCTGGGAAAGAAGAAGGTCATACCTGTACCTGAGTCACTGCAACACAGAACACAGCAAGACAAACACAGCCTGTCCAGTCATGTCTACCCGGGCTTTGAAGCTGGCATTTCCAGAATGTGCATCATGTTGTTTTCAGCCAGGTGGGCCTAGATGTCTTGGCTGCATGTCTCAACATGAGCCCCACCTCCAGCCCCACAGGGATGCCTGCTCCTTGCCAAAGAGCAAACATAGTCGAATACTTTCATATCTCAGAAACAGCTGGGCCTGGGCCCAAGGATCTAGTGACCAAAGATGGTTATGGCTCAGCTGGAGAGATGAGAACCAGACTAGGAAGCTCCACTCTGGTTAAAAGGAAGCATGAACTGGAGGCATGCTCCCTCCCTCTGCTCCTTCTCCCTGCAAGGTCTTCATCTGCAAAATGGGGATCAATTATTGCCTTGGTTTGGGTTCCCCCAAAATCGGACCCTGAGAGAAGGATTTGGACTCAAATACTCTATTTGAGAGGTGACTGCAAGAAACACAAACGAGGGAGAGAAGGAAACAAGACGAAGATGGGAGAATGAGCTGGTTATCATGGAAGGGAGTGAGGCTCTATCTCCTGAGGACCTTCTTAAGATGCGTGTATAACACACCTGAGAAATGTCCCACCCAAGGATGGAGAAACTGGGGCGAATACCCACTAATTCTTATTCCTTATTAGCTGAAGACTACCCTCAGGGGCATTAAGACCTCTATACTTCTAGGCTGCCTTGCACGTGGGCAGGAGAAAGCTACCACACAGAAGCAGAAAAATCCCTCTGAAGGAGAAACTGATAAACTGGGGGCCTGAGGTAAGAAAGTAACAGTGGGCATATGAAATGTCCAATGCACCTATAGGTGACCTCAGGGGTGGGTTCAAGGAGATGGTTGGGACAGCAATAGCATCTGCTGTACTTACCATCCCCATAGGGTGAATTAAATCAGACAATGTATAAAACACATGGCACCGTGGCAAACAGGCACATGTGTAAGGAAAAGCATTTATTATTATTATTACTATTGCTATTACTAACTTTGGGATTCACATCACAATACACAGATTCTCCTTAACCAGACTGAGAACATGAGTGCCTCCATCCTGCCTAGACTGAAATCACAAAGTCCTCAGGCCCAACGCCTGGTCAGGCTAAAGTGTGAGGGAACAGAGGGGTCACTGGGCACACAACCATAAGAGGACTACCCCAGAGGGAGGTCAGCGCAGCCCAGCACACACTCTCCACAGAACATGGCTAAGAATCCACCCTGCCTGCTTTGTGAAGGCATCCTGACCTGGAAAAGAGCCTTTACTAAGTTCCCTTGTGATCTCTTGGCATTAATGTCCTCAAATGTCCACAGCATTCTCTATTTATCTTCTACTGTTCGAGTTTCGTGCCTAGAACGCTTCAGCCACACAATGCAAAAGTCCAGCCAAGCAGATTCCTTTAGGATTCACATGGAACATGTGGGCACTAACCACATACTAAACTTGTGGCTGGATCATAGACGATGTCTATGGCTACCCCAAACGACCTTCATTTAGGAAGAATAGAACCGGAACAGGCATCAATGGAGAGCCAATTCTCCTACTTTGTAGATGAGAAAAAATGACAACAATAAAAGTGATTTATCCAAGATTATTTAGATGGACCTAATTTTGTTCATTCATTCACTCGGTAGACACTAATAGAGTACCCACTATATGCCAGGGAGTTTTTCAGGTGCTAGAAACACAGCAGGGAACAAGAAAGACAAGTTCCCCTATTGTTATGGTGCCCACATTCTCTTGGGGAAGACAGACAGTAAACAAATAAAGAGTACATTTCAGATAATGATTCGTGCTATGAAGAAACTAAAACAGACCAAAGAGGTAGCAAGTGATAACATGAGAGGGAGACCTATTTGAGAAAGAGTTGTCAGGAAAAGCTTGTTTAGAGAGTGTGACATGCGAGCAGGCCCATGGACTAGAAAGAACGAGCCATGCAAAGATCTGGAGAAAGAGCATTAGAGATGAGAAAACAGCAAGTATGAGGACCCTGAGACATGAAAGCTCTGGCGTACCAGAGAAATGGTACAGGCCAGCCAGGCTACAGTGTGGTGGGAAGGGGGCTGAGCTCTGTGAAGTCAGAAGCAGCAGGATCCACTCAGGATGAAGGCCAACCACACGGGTTCCCACATGGGGAGGCCAGTTCATTTCACGGTGCCCATATGAAAGGATCCTCATCCGACTGTTTCTCTTTGTCTCTGGGAAATAAGCAGCAAGGATCTCAGCACAAAGGAGAGAAGAGTTGGCATTCTGAATGGAGAGGAGGTTTAAAATAGTATCTTGAAGAGAAGGCAAGTATATTCATAAAGGGAATGTGGTAGGGGGCGCCTGGGTGGCTCAGTTGGTTAAGCGTCCAACTTTGGCTCGGGTCATGACCTCACAGTTTGTGAGTTCGAGCCCTGCGTGGGGCCCTGTGCTGACAGCTCGGAGCCTGGAGCCTGCTTTGGATGCTGTGTCTCCCTCTCTCTCTGCTCCTCCACCAACTCGCACTCTCTCTCTCTCAAAAATAAACATTAAAATAAATAAAAATAAAAAATAAATTAAAAAACAAATGGAATGTAGCAACACTGCAGTACTGGGAGTTGTTCTAAATGTAAAGTCAGCACGGTTGTATAATTTCTCCAGTTACATTTAGCTACTTGGGTATATGGAACCAGGGTAGGCAGAGGGCTGGGGTTTTGGCAGAAGAATGCAATGGAATTGGAGTAGGTAAGAGGGTGCCACCCATATAAGGATATGTGTCTGTATCAATAACCACGAGTCTAAGCCTGAGGAGCGCAAAGGACAGGCGTAGAGTCCATGGACTGAAGGTTCCTCTGGGACTAAACAGTACTGGAGAGCAGGTCCTAGAAATGTAGGATATAGTGTTCACAAAGGCAAGGCTTGAAATCAAGATTTTAGAGGAGGAACAGTTATAGGTTTATTGATGGGGACTAGGGTATAACCAAGAAAATAGATGACATCTATTAAAAGCCTATTAAAAGGCATGTTTAAAAAGGTAAGCAGTGGCCAGGCCAGTAAGTGATATGGTGGGATATTACAGAAGCACAAGACATAGCCTCTGCCCACATGAATACAAAATGCTCTTGGTGAGACAATCCCATAAGCAGGTAACAACAGCCAATAATGTAACATTGAGTAATGTAGAATCTTAACTTTATATAAGAGTTTAGCAATAGATTTCATGAATATGCTTTCTGTGGCACATATAATGTTACATATGCCAGTTAATTCTCCTTAGTTTATAAATGAGGACATTGAGGTTCAAAAAGAAACAAAGGCACTTGCCCAGAGCCCAACAGTTAAAGTGAGGCAAAACTAAAACCCCTGCTTCTGGCCTTTGATTCCCAGTCCAGCTCTCTTTCCACATAAACCACAGCATATGACACAGTATCACCAGATCATAGTGTCTGAGGTCAGACTGCTCGGGTTCAAACCAACCCCCCACCTTACTAGCTGGATGACCTTGAACAAATGACTTATTCTCACTGTGCTTCAGATTTCTCCCTTCTACAGGGGAGATAATATAGCACCTATCTCAAAGGGTGATGTGACAAATGAATAAAATAAAGCTTGAAAAGGGCTGAAAACCTTGCCTGGTATACAGTAAGTGCTTGATAATTGTCAGTACTATAATATAGTGAAAAGAATATGATGTCTACTATAAGCACAGTTATCTCCCCACTCTCAGACATGCTCACGGAAAACTGGAAGCAATACTCCCTGCCCTCCCCACCCCTGTTCTGCCTCTTAGAAGCTTCATGGATGACTGGGGACTTGATCAGGTATTGAAGGGCAACCAGGGATTCTCAGACTTAGATTCATGGAAGGGTGCAGGGAGAGCTCATCGTATTGGGTGACAGCATGAACAAGAACCTGGAAGAGTCTGATGGGGACATATTCATGATACAGTGAGGAAACCAGGCATCCAATAAAGGGTGGGTCCTGAAAGGCCCTGGGACTGGGGAGAACTTTGTTCAAGGATGGGAACTTACTCTGACTTCTCTCCTTTTTCAGATGCTTCCAGGGAAAACAGAAAGTAATGCTGCCTGTCCTCCCCATTCTCTGTTCTGCTTCTCTTTTGGTGCCCTCTGTAGAGCAGAGAGTCATTCTACATAAACACTGAGCCCAAAAGAATCCATCTGAAATGGTCTCCTCCTAGTGAACCGAGTCCATCGGAAGTTACAGAAGCATCAAGGCACCTCGGGCAGGAGCTGCTCAGCTCAAGTTGAATTGACATCCATTTTAATGTCCTGTGTATTCCCCATCCCCCAGATGGAGAGACCAAGAAAAATAGGGTGTGAAAATAATGTTGAATTCAACTTCAATGAGAATAAGAAGATTCTGAATGATAGCAGACACTCTGTACTTAACTGACCCTATTATGAGCAGCTATTGAAGAATTTTCAGGATAATGAGCTATCTCATCTTCCATATAACAAGCTGTGGGCGGACTGCTCAGACATTATAGCCTTAAAAAAAAAAAACACATATATCAATGGCCCCCATAATAAAAAAAAAATCACACAGGGGATGGGGCTACTTCTTGAACCAGGTTCTCTGCCACCAGGGCTCTGAGGTTTCATGAAGGCACAGCTAGGGTTCGTGTCTGCCCCACCAGCCACACCTTCCCCATCCTGCCTGCTCTGGAGTTGCTCAGCTCCTGACATTTGCCACCTAGGCAAAACTTTCCTTCAACCACCCCACCCTTTTTAGTAATCTCTATACGGCCAGCAAGGAACCCACCTGAACAATGTCTTCCTCAGAATTGAGCCCAAAATGGCCACCTTTGATGTAATATTTATGTATTTATTCACAGAAAACCATTTATGGAGCATATTTTATGTGTTCAGCATTGAATGAGACAAATATAGTTCCTGCCCTCCCAAAGATCGCATGGAAGACAGATGTGAAATTCACAATCCCAGTAAGACACAGTAAGTCAGAACAGTACAGGATGTATCAGCAGTACCCAGGACAGAGGGACCTGATCTCCTCTGCTGGGGTTCAGGGACAGGTCTGGGGACTCTACACTCAAACGTTATTCAGCACATGTGCACACATGTATACTCAGAAGCACATACATCATCCCTGCAAATCAGGAGCCCTGTATTTCAGGGCCTCATGCAGGCCCTTAAGGAGAGAACCTGTGGGGCGCCTGGGTGGCGCAGTCAGTTAAGCGTCCGACTTCAGCCAGGTCACCATCTCGCGGTCCGTGAGTTTGAGCCCCACGTCAGGCTCTGGGCTGATGGCTCAGAGCCTGGAGCCTGTTTCCGATTCTGTGTCTCCCTCTCTCTCTGCCCCTCCCCCGTTCACGCTCTGTCTCTCTCTGTCCCAAAAATAAATAAACGTTGAAAAAAAAAAAAAAAAAAAGAAGAGAACCTGCTACACAGCCAAATTAACAGGCAGCACAAGGATGGAAGCCCTTTTTTCTTTTTACATCTGCCAGTACATTGCTGTGCAAACTTACGTAAAATATTCAACCTCTCTTAATCTTACTCTCCTCCTGTGAATGAAGGAATCCAGAGAGGTGACCCCCTTGTACAACAACATTCTATAAATCCACAATAGTTGAGGGTTTGGGAGACACAGTTAATACCCCTGCCTGGGCCACCACCTCTACTAAAGCCCCTCCTAACTAGCCCTCTGTGAACAAATTTCTCACCTTTACTCTTGAAGTGGCTGTTTCATTACTAATTCATTCAGAAGAATGTTATAGGGCACCTATTCTGTAAGAGGTTCTGTGGAAGATACAAAACAGTATGAGTCATGAGTCCTGCCCTCAAGTTGCTTATGCTTGACTGGAGGAAGGTAATTTAGCCAAGTTACAAATGCATGTAGATGACAAAAAGCCACAAAGAATGGACCACAAATCCATGCCAGTGTGGTATCAGAGACCAGCGTGACTATTCTCTGCCTGTCTGATATCCCTACACTCTACTGAATCCATCAACTTTCAGGGAGCACTTCTGTTTTTCAGGTACCCCAAGAATCCCTGTACCCAAGTGGAAAAGAAAATATACTCCTAGCCAAGGTTTCTCAACTTGGGCACTGTTGATATTTCAAACCAGATAATTCTTTTCTGTGGGGGCTGTCCTGTGTATGGTAGGGGGTTTAGCAGCATCCCTGACCTCCACCCACTAGATGTCAGTAGAACCCCCCTCCCCCCACCCTGCCACCAAAACCCACCTCCGGATACTGCCAAATGTCCCCTGGAGGACAAAATCACCTCCAATACACACAAAAAGAAAACAGAAAACTTTCTAAAAAGTCGAGAAGAACTATTTTAGATACAAGAACAAAAACCTCCTAAAGTCATGGAGGAGTTTGGTGTTTTGAAAAGTTCCTCCCCACTGCACTCAAGCTGCCTCCCTCTCCCTTAAAGCAAAAGCATTTAAACTACCCAGTTATATCCTGAATTCAGAATGGCAATTGAAGGCAGGTAGAAAGCAATGTCTGGAATCACACATAAAAGTTCGTTTTCGACCAGAAAATAACTTTGTCTCTGTGACTTGCAAAAGTCACCCATTCAGCCTGCATGGTGACTGAGAACAGTGTTAGCCGGCCAGAAAGGCATCAGTGACCAACCAAGTTATTCCAGCCCATTACCCCAGTCCACCAGGCGATGCTCGTCAGAGGAGAAATCATTAGGGGACAAGAGGGAGGTAGGAGGTCTAAGAAACCACCTTGGACATTTGTCCATAAGCACTTTCACCAATGACTTAAAAAGAGTTTTGGGAGCGGGGATTAAGAAAATATGCAACCATAACAACTCAGAAACCATAGCAAAGGAAAAAGACAGATTTTCTTTAAGAAGACTGAAGAAACTTCCCTCTGCTACCAGCATTCCCTTCTATTTTCATTATTTCTTTCCTTTATTACCTTTTACATTATCTGAAACAATCAGATTTACAAATAAAACACATGTAACTTAAAAAGCGCAATACGATAAATATTTGTAGATTCCCATTCAATTCAAAAATTAGAACCTATGCTTAACCTGTACCCACATGCACATATACCTCTCCTCTCCTTTGTCCACCTTCCTTTCCTCCACCAGACACAATCGCAGTCCTAATTTTTACTGCTCTTTTAAAGTGTGGTTTTACCACAAATGTGTGTAAGCTGAAGCTTGCTGTGTTTGTTCTTGAGAACTAAAAACATGGTATACTACCACGTGTGGTTTTCTAAAACTAACTGTTTTTATTCAGTATTATTTTGCAAGATTTACCCATGATATGACATAGTCTATTTCACTGTATAACAGAGTATATTTATCCACTTTCTTGATTGGCATTCAAGTAATGTCCATACATTTTTCTAGGCTGAGAAGGGCAGCTATGAAGGTTCATGAACATGTGCAAGAGTTTTTCTAGAAGTGGGTTTGCTAGGCCATAGGGTGGGCAAAATGTTCACCTTAGAAGATAGTACAGGGGCGCCTGAGTGGCTCAGTCGGTTAAGCGTCTGACTTCAGCTCAGGTCATGATCTCACAGCTCGTGAGTTCGAGCCCTGCATAAGGCTCTGTGCTGACAGCTCAGAGCCTGGAGCCCGCTTCGGATTCTGTGTCTCCCTCTCTCTCTGTCCCTCCTCCACTCATGCTCTATCTCCTTCTCTCTCTCTCTCTCTCTCTTAAAAATAAACATTTAAAAAAATTTTTAATTAAAAAAGGAGACAGTACCAAATTACTTTGCAAAGGGATTGTACCAATAGCAATATATAAAAAATTGTATTGACTCACATCCTCTCGAACTCAAACTTTGTTCGATTTCTTAAATTCTTCTGATTTCTAATGGAAATCCATATACTTTTAATCCTTCTCCCAAATTTCTCCCCAGAGCATCTCACCATTATGCTTCCCATTTTAAGAAGTAAAAAATATATATCGAACCATAGCCCCTGTCCCCAGGAGTAAAAGAACATCATCGTGAAAATCAAAACACTTAGAGAATGATGCCAAATACAGAGTCCAAGAAAAAAATTAAAAGAATTCAAGAAAATGCAAACCCAAACAACAGAACCAATTTTTACCTATTAAATCATTATTAATTTTTAGTATATGTGCTACCAAAGCGAGCACATTATTAATTTTTTTAATATGACAACATCAAAGGTATCTAGACAAATGCATTCTCATTCATGGCAACTGATGGGAATATAAATTGGTAGAGTCATCCTGTTGGATAATTTGACAAAATTTTTCAAATGCATTAAAATGTTTGAATACTCCTTGATTCAGCTACTCTACTTGTAGAAACTTATTCTACAGAAAAAAGAAAGTTCACACAGATTTAGACACAGTGCTATGTGATACAGTAACTATGGATCAAAGACAAAAAATGAAGTTTACCAAATACCCAACACTGGGGAGACTGGTTAAATGATATTTGTCATAGCTACACAGTAGACACTAAGTGGACAGTAAGAGGGACACTGTAGATATTTATTGCTATGCAAAGATATTCAAAGTATGTTCTTAGGCTAAAAACAAAAAAAAAACAAGGGGCACCTGGGTGGCACAGTTGGTTAAGTGTCCAACTCTTGATCTCTGCTCAGGTCATGATCTCGCGGTTCATGAGTTCAAGCCCCACATCAGGCTCTGCGCTGATGGTGCAGAGCCTGCTTGGAATTCTGTCTCCCCTTCACTCTGCCCCTCCCCATCTTGTGCGTGCGCTCTCTCTCTCTCTCTCTCTCTCTAAATAAGTAAACATTTAAAAATTTAAAAAAACACACAAAAAAATAGTTTACAAAGAAATGTGACCTCAAATGTGCAAAAAGGAAAAAATGCGTGCATGTAGTGTATATGCATAGAAAAAATTAAAAATTTTCAAATAATCAGATACTATAAAGCTGGATGGTTTCTGAATTTTAAGGCAAATCAGAAAGGGTAGAAGTGAAATGAGAGAATTATATCGGGAATGACTGCATGAAGGAGTGAGACCTTGAGGCAATAGCTTTCAAGAATAAACGAAGTGCCATGGGGTTTTTCTTTCCAAGGAATGGGTAGTAATAACGTGATGAAACCCCACCTTCCCATCAATCTCGGCATCTCTGGGAAAGCAGGGATCCAGCCTACAAAAAGGGCATTCACCTCTTTAAGAGCCTGTTAGAGAGTCACCAAAACCATGCCAACTCTTCCTATCTGTTCTCCTGCACTGCCCACTGGACCATTTAAATGAAGGCAGCTGGTCAACAACCAGCCTGAGTCTTTCAACACATGGACTGCCTGTTTGAATTATCCAAATCATGCTGTCACACATAAGAGCCAAAAATGCCTTCAGTGGCCATTTACTTTGTATTTACATTCAATAAAGGAGGTTTGGTATAGATTTGTATTCTCTTGACTTGGTTATAAATAAAGTGCTTTTGTCTCTACCAATGTGAATACCAACTATCATAATTCAAATGTATTATAATTTTATAACTAAAACTTGTGTTTAACACATTGTCTGAAAAGAAGTGAAATTCAGCTTGATAAGTTTGCTGAGGTAGAAGGGAGAGGGTTCCAGAGGAAGGGAAAGTGATTGTTCCATTGAGGGTCTCAAACTTCTTTCAGAAAGTGGCACCAAATAGTCTATGAGATACATATTAGGACAACAAAGTCATGGAACAGGGATGTTATATATTGATTCAAACAATATAGCTCAGTGAAATAGGTTTCTTCCCACACACACACAAAAAAAATGTATACAGATTTTCAATTTTGAAAACCTTAAATGAATACAGATAGTCTAACATCTTGATTTCCAGAAAGAAGCCATCCTCGAGAAGCATCAATCCCTGAGACTCTACTCTTTAAGAGAAATACACTAAATAGAAAGAGACAGATAAATAGATGCTTCTGCTAGAATTTTCTGCAGCAGGATGTGTGTAAATGTCCACTTCTAATGCAGAGCCCAATGGAGTTGTTCCCCCTTTACACACTGACCAGTCAGTGAAGCCAAATTCTTGTTTTCAGTGACCATGGTGTCCACATGACCAAGAGGCAATCACCTCTGTTTACCAGGTTAATTGAGTATTCTGCAGACATTGATTCCACATTCCTCCAGTGGAAACAAATGTGATCAGCATCATTAATCAGAAAAGTATCATCTACCTACCACTCTACAAGGGAGGCAGGTGCTCCATGCCACTCCAGAGTGGGGTTCCCCGGCACGGCAGCAACATCTGTGCAGCCACTGAGGCTATGGAGAGACCATTGCTCGACTGGAGTGTGATTTCTAATAGGTTCTATTCTGTGAAGAAAAATAACCATTTGTACATACCGATGAGTGACATTAAAATTCACCATCGAAGTCTCACTTGATAATAACAAGGACACTGCAAGAGTCTCTACAAACACACCAGACTTCAAATTAAAGGGTGAGTTTATTGTTGTTAAGGAAAGCATGGATCTCTTTGCATTAGGACTTGGTGAACAATAAATATATTTCCCGGAGAGGTCTCCTAAGCTGATATGCATTCAAGGTATTATCTTTGCTCTGACTGTATGTGCTTCTGGGTGAAAAAATTCTAATTGCACTCCCATTCAAAAATCAACCGTGGGAATAAGGAATCATGCTCATTTTATGCACAGCTGCCCGAAGGCCTTATCCTTAAAACAAATTACAGCACCTCCTATGCGACACACACTCTGAAGCTAATTCTAACCCTACAGCAAAACTCCAAAATTAAACTTTAATCTGTGATCTAAACAATTTGGTGTTTGTGATCAATCTTGGTATTTTTATAAAATGCCAAGGTAATTGTTAGAGCAGAGGAGGACAGAGTTGTCCAACAGCACATTCCGGTAGAAGCAAAGGAGGTTCCTGGGGCAGAAGCTGGGTGAGGAGACCTGGAGAGAAGACAGGCCTCTGCCAGAGCCAGAGATGAAAAGAGGAGGAAGGCGGATGGCAGGAAGACACAGAGGGAGGGAAGGAGGGAAGAGAGGGAAGGAAGAAAGAAATCTTGGTGAGTATCATCCCTACTTCCCCTTGTCAAAGGCTCAGGCAGGCTGCCACTCCATTAAAGCAATCACTTTGGCCCTATTAGCCATATTAGAAATTAAATTTGGTCTCTTGAAACTGTACACCAGGAAGTCAGTGGGGTGAAAGCAAATTTGACATGATATCTCCAAAAGCAAAAGGGGCCAGATGACACATTCCGGGGCACGGAGAAGCCCACCTGGGAAATGTGCCCAGAGAAGAGAGTTCAAAGAGCTTCCAGCGGAAGGTCTGCCTTTCCCCAACTGGCTGCAGAGCGTCTGCGTCCTCCAGCAACCTGCTCAGCAGCTCTGATAAGTCAGACAGAATTCATGGGAGATTACCACACAGCTCCTGCCAAGCTGTGCTGCAGCGCGGGTAATAGATACGCTCCAGCACTAAATCCTAAAAGGCCCTGCTACATCTGTCAAGCATGCCCTGGAAAAGCACCCTCAGTTCAGATGTTATCACTGCTCTGCCTGCATCAGAAGATTTAGTGTCCACCCTGGAGGTTGCTTTTGCTGCACAGTTTTCAGGGGCAAAACAACAAGGGAGAAAGATGAGAGAAAAAAGGCAAATTATTCTTGCTTAAAGCAAAAGAAATAAAGTGATGTGCTTGCAGACTAGTTCAGCTCCTCGCCCTGCATCCAGAAGGTCCCAAATCCCACATTAAGGAGGTACTGATGTTCTAAGCTGATTAGCTAGGATGGTTAGAGTCCCTGGACTGTGACATCATGTAGATGATCTTCTATAGAGCGACTCTTTCCCAAGGAAAGCTAAACAACAAACCCAGCAGGGATCCATAGGCAAGAGATAGAAGATGCAAGCTTTTGATAATTAACTTTAAAACAGGTTCGAGAAAAGCTGTTCTGATATAAAATGAACTTTTCAGAGCATTTGCTTAGGAAAAGGAAAAAAAAAAACTTTAAACCCCTCCAAACAGTTGTACTTCCCACTAACCATGTTTCCAGATGCAGCTTCTGTTTGTTCAAAATGTATTTTAAGCATTACTTTGGACATTTTGTTCATTATGAGCAAAGAAGAGTGCTACATTTATATGTATTTTTAAAATGTAGAAAAAAATATATATATATATACACTCACTCTCAGTGTTTTAAGCACAGGAAGTTCACATATTAACTGCCTGTTTTCTCACCAGAGCCTATAACTAATCTAAGAGAAAAGGAGGGGAGTCCTAACCTGACCCACCATCTTGGTTTTCTGGAAACTGCTCACACTCATAATCCAGGATGAGTGCCCAGAGCTCCCTGTAGCTGGGGTGTCTTTGGGTCCATAGAGGTATGGATGGTGGGGCATCTAGTGGCATTGCAGTTGTAGACTCCTGCCCATTTGTGGAGGTGGACAAACCACTGGAGGAGCCAAGCTGACCTAGAAGAGGACACTAGATGGATATTTGGCCTCTGAATCAGGAGAGAGAAACCAAGGACCCACATCTATGAGTATCATGCTTAGCTAAAATAATTAAAAACTTCTTAAGAAAAAATGGGCAGTTTTCCTAGTAATACCCTGTGACATGTTTATGTGAACCATGTCCCTACTCCCAAAAACAAATTCAGGGAGAGAACCAAGAACTGATCACAGGATTATAGCTTCTGAGCTCAGTGTATCTTTTCATTGAAAAACTAAAAGGAGGCTTGTTTTTTTTTTTTGTTTTTTTTTTTTTTTTCAACGTTTATTTATTTTTGGGACAGAGAGAGACAGAGCATGAACGGGGGAGGGGCAGAGAGAGGGAGACACAGAATCGGAAATAGGCTCCAGGCTCTGAGCCATCAGCCCAGAGCCCGACGCGGGGCTCGAACTCACGGACCGCGAGACCGTGACCTGGCTGAAGTCGGACGCTTAACCGACTGCGCCACCCAGGTGCCCCAAAGGAGGCTTGTTTTTAAAGGGAATTCCCAAGGCTGACAGTGCTCAGTGTTTTACATGAATTGTCTTCTTTGTTGTTCTCAATAGGCCTGACAGCAGGTAATATTACTCTCCCTGTTCAGGAGAAAACGGGGACTCAGAGAGGTGAAGTAATTTGCTCAGAATCACACAGCTCATCATTGCCCCATTACTTGAAGTCATCACCAGCTCTAGGAATACATTAAGTCCTTTATCAGATCTTTTTAATTATTGTAATGGATGGATATTTATTTCTGAGCTGGATGTCTGAAGTGCTTGCTGAACACTGGGAAGTACATTTGGTCAAGTAGCTGTTTTCAAGAGCCCATGAAACCCAACCATGAACAGGACGCATTGATCTTTCCAGGAGAGCAACTCTCTTTGAGTCCCTGACAGCCCCACCACCCACTGAGAAACAACAGAAGCAGTGACTGAAGGTAAAAGCTGCTTCAAATCAATGATGAAGTGTCGCCTCCCCTGACCTTCCTTAGACACCATCAGCAAGGTGTGGCTCATCCATGAGCACTGAGCTCACAGGCATCCTTGTCAGAGAGCACTGGTTTGGGGTGTTTACGATCAGAGTTCAATTAGCCTAAGGGGAAATTAAACAATTGGCTGACAGCTTACTGATTAGCAATTATTTTCCCAGAAAGTTGGTGCGGACTGCTGAGCCCCAAATCCCCATGGCCTCTTAGTGACTTTGTGTAAAAATGCTCCCATCACCCTGTGGGTCCCCAAACAAGCTGCAGCTCCAATGACAAACATTCCAGCCTTTAGGTTCTCATCTTTGTACCCTCCGGTGCCCTCATTTCTCCCTAAATCAAGTCCAGTATGCCATGTACTATGGTCACGGAATCATCATTCAGCTCTTTCTTCAAACCAACCACCCAGAAGAGACAAACTGGTAGACTCATCCCAGGACAGAAGACAGATCTGAACGAGCATCTCCATGCTCTCACCCCGTGTAATCCCAGACACATGTTGCCAAACAGCCACAGGGCTGTGAAAGTCAATTCCCCTCCCAGTTCCTTGGATCTGAGCCACATGAGATTTAACCCAGGTGGCTGACCCTGGTCATCTAGGTCATGACTCTGGTATTTACAGATCTGGTGTGAATCCCACCTCTGCTGCTTACAACTTAGGCAAGTTCACTCATTCTGAATTTTAGTTTCCTCATCTGCAAACTGGAATAATAACAGTACCCATCTCAGAAGGGTGTAATGAGGATGAAGTTGCACAGTACATGGAAATCACCCAGCACACTATGTCTGACACTGAATAAAAGATTAATAAATGGCACCTGGTATTGTTACTCAGATTTTATCACAATATATCACAGGCTCATTAATACTAACCTGCTAACCCAGCTGAAGACTTTTTCTTTTTTGTCAACTGGATGACTATAAGGAAGACTTTCAGAACTAGTTAAACACCTAATATGATCAATAGGCAGCTAAAAATGACTATCTTCTTGACCTCATAATTAGGTCATATATTTAGAACATTTGTGGCACATGCCTCTTATACCTATAGCCTTGCATTGCTGTTGAACCTTCTCACACATGGGCTTCTAATAAGATAACACCTCTTCAAATGCGACAGTACTATTTTAAACTTGTGGGCATCTCCCACAATATCCAGCACAGTGTCTGGTACCTGAAGACCACTCAATAAATATCACAAGATGCAAATATAAATGCAAATATAAGTAAAAAAATAAATGAAAATATAAATTCCTGCCTTAATTGGGCCACATGACTAGTTTCTCCAAGTGTAAGAATTCCTACGTGAAATGAACTGAGGAGGTAATCCGTTGTGCATCATAGTGTCTTGTTGACTTGTTTTATGGCTCTTAAACTAGACATGGGCCTTGATTAGAGGAAATCCTATTTTATAAGCCATGAACACCAGCATTCAGCACAGATTTGGGCACCTAAGCACTCCACTATATTCATGATTGAAAGATTAATTTTTACCTTGGAGAGAAATTCAAGATTCTAGGGCCTTAAAAGATGATTCTTTCCTCTCTGGCATCTCCACTGGGGTGAAGGAAACATGCTGCGAAGGCATCCTGGGCCATTGTTTTGGGTTTTGGCCCTCCTGACTCCATCCACAATCGGGTAAAGAATTAGAAGTTTAATTCCACTTCAGAATCACTGGCCTCTAATATCAAAGTCAAAACTGCGTTCATGTTTTCTTTAAAGCAGATGTCACCACTGTTTCTTTGCAATGTTTCCAAGATGGTAGGATTTTTTTTTAGTTGGTTTTCAAAAGAAAAGCATGGTAGTGGCTAGTCCTTCCGTATTCACCAACAGAAGCACAATCGTACACTTTACGAAAGTGCATGTCAAAGGGAACATGAGACTCAGGTATTATTTCCTTGAAAATAAATCAATTCCTAAATGATTGCTAGTAAAGGAGCTGAGTTACATTTGTGCTTTTAAATCTATTATACACTTAGGTTCATCCAACTGAATTAAAGAAAACGCCATGACGTGTGTTTGAAATAAGGAATTCCCTGCATCAGGCCAGACTTACCCTACATTCTCTCGTCTGGACAATAGCTTCAAACTCACACGGAGGAAGAAGCAATTGTCAGCAGTTGGGGGCTTCCTCTCCAGCCCCTTAGACCCCAAATTGACTCTTCCAGCTTTCAAAAGCAAACAGCAATCGCCAGAAAGTGACTTATTTCATAAAAGAAACTGAAA